>NC_057795.1:208817757-208820349 GCF_018294505.1 Triticum aestivum | reverse complement strand
GGGGGCGGGCCGAGCGGGCCAGCGCGGCGCGAGGGGAGAGAGGAGGGCGGCGGCGCAACACGTGGCACTTCGTGGTTCACTGTGGATGGCGGGGCGGACATGTCCGTCGGCGGGCGGACGTGTCTGGCGGCGGAGAGAGAGCGAGGCTAGGGTTTGATGTGCGGAAATTTCGGGGGAGGTGCAAATATATAGGTAGAGGGAGCTAGGAGAGTCCAAATGAGGAGCGGTTTTCGCCCACATGATCGTGATCGAACGACCGAGGGCATGGAGAGGAGTTTGCTGGGTTTGGGGCCACTTTGGAGGGGCTGTTGGGCTGCAAGGAGAGAGGGGCTTCGGGCTACGTGGTTAACCGTTGGAGTATCAAACGACCTCCAAATGGCACGAAACTTGACAGACGGTCTACCGGTGCTATACCAAGGCCGCTTGGCAAGACTCAGTCCATTCCGAGAATATTTAACACCCGCTCACAACGAGAGACAAAAGGGGGACGCCGGAGGGCATAGGAGTGCCGGATTGCAAAACGGACAACGGGGAAAATGCTCGGACACATGAGATGAACACATATGCAAAATGAGATGCACATGATGACATGATAAAATGCAACACGCAAGAAAATGACATGGCAACGATGGTGAATAACTGGCAGACACCTGGCGCATCGGATCCGGGGCGTTACAACACTCCTCCACTAACAAGAGATCTCGTCCTGAGATCTTAGGACTGAGACGGAAGGGAAAATGGATGAGGTGAAACAAGAACTCAAGAGAAGAAGCAAAGAATCGAGAGCACTCGAGAAGAAGAGAGGAACGACGAGAAAGACGAGAATCGAAAACTCACAGAATCAGATAGACTATGAAACCACTCCGGTTAGAACGAGATAAGAAACGAATAAGTCTGAAAGATTTACGCAGCACTCCGGCTGAAAATGGAAGGAAAAGAACATGAACTTGAGGGGATGGAATGATACCTGATGAAGGCATGACACAAAACCTCTGGAAAGAATTAAAAGAGTTGAATGAAAAGAACGGAGAAGAAAATGACAACTTGTGCCACGAATGAAATAGAAAGCAACCTTAGAAGAAAAGATTGAATTGAATTGTTGAGAAAATTCAACAATGAAAAGAATAAGCTTGTCGTGGACTTATGGATAACATCTCAAAATTATGAGGTGATCTCCAACCACAAGCAGAAAGATTGAATAGCTGAGAAGGACGAAGAAATGCAAAACTCCAGTTCAAAAGGATATGGAGAATTAATTGCACTTTGAGATGCAAGAAGGAAGATACTAGAACTCCTTGAACAAGAATCTTGATGAACACTTGAGGAATGAATTAAATCCTGACGATCCACCATGAAGAACTCCGGTAACAAAAGGATGATGAGATAGAATGAAGGATGAACGAATAAGATGAGCCTTGCGATGATTTAGATGGAGATTTCCGACGAAATGGCTGAGGAAATTGAACTCCGGGAAAAGAAAAGATGAAAACACTTGGAACTAGAATTTATTCAACAAGAACAAACTCTGAAGGAACGGATTAACCACCTAGGATGGAATAAAAATAAGATTTATTGTATGCTTATCCTTCATCAAATTAAATTGATGACAAGCAATGGATTTCCATACTACTTATTCTCGTTGGAAAAGGATTGAGGGGGTATATGACGCAAAACTTGAGAATGGTCTTCAATGAACCACCGGTAGGATTGAAAGAGCGAATGGATTGGAATGATAATCAAAGGAAAAGAATCTTGAATGAACCACCGGTAGGATTGGAAAATGACTGATGAAAGAGACTGAAACACCGGGAAGAATTAGAAGAACAAACATGCTAGAGTAGAGAACGATAGCTGGAAAGATGGCCTTCGGTAAAAAGAAATGGAAAAACAACTCCTGACATACTCCGGATAGGTGAGAAAAAGGAATATCTGACAAATGGAATAATTCGACAGGATAACATGAAGATAGAACCACGAAACTTCGAGAGAACGGACAAGATTTAGAGGAAAAACTCTTCTTCGGTCTTCAAATGATGACGAGAAACACCACCAAAATTACTAGATACTCCGGTAGAATGAAAAGTGAAGGGGTTGAGCCAACAATGAAAAGAATATGAACGAGATCTTGGAGTAGGCATGTGACTGATGAAATCCATTCTTACGTCACACTTGAAAAGAATTTAGAATAACTCCGGGGAAATTAGAAGAGTCAGGTAAGATCCTGGGAAAAGACCTGTGGGTTAGGGCCCACTGAAGAGAAAACACCGTTGAAAAGGATTATTAAACAGATAGATGATGCACCAGAACAATTGAAATATTTGAATGAGGTGACAACCTCGAATTAGTTGAAACACAGACAAATCTCATGAGATGTCTTGAACACTCCGGAAGGATAAACTGACGAGAGGCAAACGAGCGAAGAAAAAAACACTTGATCCAAGGAAAAGAATGTGACCATCCCGAAAAACTTGAATTGAGTGCACCAAAAAAAGAAAGGGATGAAGAATGACGAACGAGACGAGAATTCACCGGTTGGAATAATTTACGAAAGACTGAAGAGGTTCTGCACGAATGAGATAGATAGTCGAGAGA
>NC_057795.1:208813245-208817497 GCF_018294505.1 Triticum aestivum | reverse complement strand
GAAACCGACGAATATCTTGAAGATAAAACACCGGTTGAAATCATTGAGGAAAGAAAACAAAGACTTCGCACGAGTAGGATGGATACTCGATTATGGACTCCGGTTACGAGAAGAAGAAGGGTGGGCGGGTGGGGAAGAAAACAACTAAGGATTGAACTCAAAGATGAAGAGGCTCGAGTCGACTTGACCAGAAATGCACCGGATGCAAAGAGCTGAGAGCCAACGATCGAAAAACCAACTGCGTGATCCTAAAGAAAAAATTGAAGGGAAGAGGAGTAATTCAAAACACCTATGTCAAGATTCCTTACCAGAGCGACGAAGGGGCTGAGGAGTAAAAAGAATTCCTACTCTCCGATATAACTAGACTCCGAAAACAGTTTTCTTCTAGACTCAACAACGGCCAAACTACACAATCAATCAAGGGGGCTCCTAGGGTCGGTCGAGGCTCAGATACCAACTTATCACGCCCAATATGCGACCCTATCCAAAAGGAACTCGAAGGTCCCACCAAGGATATACCCGCATATTGAAACGCTTTTGCAAGGTGGATATCATTACATCAACATTACATAATAGATGGGTGTACATACAAGAGGCATACAATGCCTCACGAATACAACATCACAATACATAAGAGCATCATCCGGCTATGGATGAAACATAAACAGAAACTCAAACGACATCCACCCAGCTAGCCCAGGCTGCCGACCTGGAACCTATCCCCTGATCGAAGAAGAAGCAGAAGACGAACTCCAAAACAAGCAAACATCGCTCTCGCGTCATGATCATCGCATAACCTGTACCTGCAACTCTTGTTGTAGTAATCTGTGAGCCACGAGGACTCAGCAATCCCATTACCATGGGTATCAAGACTAGCAAAGCTCAATGGGAAAAGAAGGGGTAAAGTGGTGAAGCTGCAGCAGCGACTATGCATATATGGTGGCTAACATACGCAAATAAGAGCGAGAAGAGAGCAAGCGGAACGGTCGTGAAGCTAGCAATGATCAAGAAGTGATCCTGAACTCCTACTTATGTCAAACATAACCCAAAAACCGTGTTCACTTCCCGGACTCCGCCGAAAAGAGACCATCACGGCTACACACGCGGTTGATGCATTTTAATTCCGATCTAGTGTCAAGTTATCTACAACCGGACATTAACAAATTCCCATCTGCCTATAACCGTAGGCACGGCTTTCAAAAGATTATACCCTGCAGGGGTGTCCCAACTTAGCCCATGATAAGCTCTCGCGATCAACGAAGGATATACCTTCTCCCAGGAAGACCCGATCAGACTCGGAATCCCGGTTTACAAGACATTTCGACAATGGTAAAACAAGACCAGCAAAGCCGCCCAATGCGCCGACAATCCCGATAGGAGCTGCACATATCTCGTTCTCAGGGCAACACCGAATAAGTCAAGCTACGAGTAAAACTAGCCCTCGAGTTGCCCCGAGGTGGCCCTGCAGGTTGCTCGGTTCAGACCAACACTTAGACAAGCACTGGCCCGGGGGGCTAAAATAAAGATGACCCTCGAGAGAGCGACTCCCAAGAGAAAAAGGGCTAGGTGAGGCAAATGGTAAAACCAAGGTTGGGCCTTGCTGGAGGAGTTTTATTCAAAGCGAACTGTCAAGGGGGTCCCATAAATCACCCAACCGCGTAAGGAACGCAAAATCTGGGAACATAACACCGGTATGACAGAAACTAGGGCGGCAAGAGTTGAACAAAACACCAGGCATAAGGCCGAGTCTTCCACCCTTTACCAAGTATATAGATGCATTAATAATATGAGAGATATTGTGATATCCCAACCAAAATCCTATCCACCATGGAGAAATCTTCAACTTCACCTGCAACTAGCAGCGCTATAAGAGGGCTGAGCAAGCGGTAACATAGCCAATCAATGTTTTGCATACGAAAGGTGTCAAAGGTTAGAGGTTCATGGCAATTTGGGGAGGCTTGAAGAACAGGTGATAGGTAGCGCAGCATAGCGATAGAACGAAACAACTAGCATAGCAATGATAGTAGTGAGATCAAGGGTAGCGGTCATCTTGCCTGAAATCCCGCAAGGAAGAAGAACGAGTCCATGAAGGAGATGAAGCCACAAAGACGAACCAAGCGTAGACGAACAAATCCTCACGATCGCAACGAAACGGGAACTATCGAGAAGAAGCACACAACATGGTAAACACACCACACATGAACATGACATGATGCACAAACGAGTATGATGCAAGACAAGACTACATGAAGCTACTCATGGCAAGAGATGATGCACACAAGAGCAACACACCAAGGCAAGTTTAAATGAGGCCGGGAACAACATATAACAATTCCTGTAAGTCCTCATATGCAAATTTCGAAGTTGGTCCAGATCTGAATAAATCTTATGTTCAAGTTGTTAAACATCAAGTTAAGATGCACAAAGATGATCTACATGAGATTCTAGTCAAGTTACATATAAGGTTCAATTTGTTCGGAGCTACGGCCTAGAAGATATGAGCAAAGCAAGTTAAACATGGCATTGATGCACAATGCATACAAACATCAAGCAAACACCTCAAAAAATGGATGCAACATGATAATATGAAACTACATGCAATTCTAAGCAAGTTTCATATAGAGCACACACAAAACGGAGCAACGGTTCAACACACACACATGAAACAAGTTTGAAGGACAAGCTATCCAAAACAGCAACTAGGCATCTTGCAAGCATCAAAACAACATGCTACAGCATCCTAACATGATAACAAAAGGCATGGACATGATGTACAGGTAAAGCATAACAAAACATGAACACTGAGCTATCTCCAGAAATCACTAGAACATGCTCAAACACACATGGCAAGATTGCAAATAATAATAGTTCAGACTTTGCAGAAAATAACATCAGGTTGCAATGTTTAGAGCTATCAAATAACATGTTACAGGAACTTATCATGGAAAACAAAGGCATGGCATGATACTACTAAATGCATAGATCAAATGTCCTTTAGTGACCATCAGCCAAAAAGGATCAGAAAATATGATGGCACCCATGTAAACATAGCAAGTTATATGACAGATTCATACATGGCAGGAACAGAATTATGAAGGCATGTTGGTGAGCTTGTACCACTCACCACAGAGCAATACATGGCATGGCAAGGCAACCAACAGTAAGAAGACATATTTATGAAGCTAAGCATGGCAATAGCAAGCTCATAGGGTGCATGGAACACTAGCAACAATCATGGCAACAACTGAACTTAATGTTAACAGGCTAACATCAACATTATATAGCAACTTTGGAGCAAGATTACAACAAGCTACAGCAGGCTATAATTGCAAACATGGACATGGATGGATAGAGCATAACATGTAGAACAAAACACCATTAGTGAACATCTCCAGATTATGCATAGAAAGACTAGTAGGATCAGGTTTACATAGCATCACGAAATAATAGATTCAGCCTAGCAAAACAGCAACAACAAATACCCTACTTAACAAGCTCGATTCACTCACCACAAGTCATTGCATGGAAAGATAAGCATAGCATCAGCAAGAAGACATGTTTATGAAACAAACCAAGTCAAGAACAAGTTCATAGCATGCAAGGATCAACTACAACAACCTTGGCAAAATTGACTAACAAGTAAACAATCTGCCAGGAAATATTTTGAAGCAAAAGTAGTGCACGAAAATGACATGCTAGGCTACTCCATAATTGCAAACAGGGGCATGAATGGATAGAAAATAACCATATGTTCAAAACATCCTTACTGAAGTATCTCAAAATAAGCATGGATCTCTCTGTAGCATCATGTTTACATGGCATCACAATAACAGCAGAACAGGGACTAAAATCAGCAATATCACGATGCCTAGTTTGCATGCTTGTGCTACTCACCACATTGATCAAAAAAATACATGGTAAGCAACTCTGTAAAGAAGACATGGCATAGTTCAAAACACATGTAGACATCAACCTCATAGGATGCACACATCAATCATGGCAAAAATGACAAAAGAGCTTGTTCTGTTAACAGACAGCAGACAATATTATGAAGCACTCTTGCAACGATGATTCAGGCATCAAGATGACCTCAAATGAACATGATACAATGGAATGAAATGAAGTACTCGTTGAGGCGAACAATTTGACATATTACACGCACAAAACGGAGCTACAGATGCACAGATATGAAGTACTCGTTGAGGCGCCTCGGGCCTGGCGACGGCGGCGACCGGGCCCGCGGGGGCCGGGG